>NC_070533.1:4165000-4167500 GCF_025433545.1 Fusarium keratoplasticum
TTGAGCCGATAGTCCCTCTAAGAAGCCAGCGTACTGCCAAAGCAATACGGGCTATTTAGCAGGTTAAGGTCTCGTTCGTTATCGCAATTAAGCAGACAAATCACTCCACCAACTAAGAACGGCCATGCACCACCACCCACAAAATCAAGAAAGAGCTCTCAATCTGTCAATCCTCATTGTGTCTGGACCTGGTGAGTTTCCCCGTGTTGAGTCAAATTAAGCCGCAGGCTCCACCCCTGGTGGTGCCCTTCCGTCAATTTCTTTAAGTTTCAGCCTTGCGACCATACTCCCCCTGGAGCCCAAGCACTTTGATTTCTCGTAAGGTGCCGAACGGGTCAAAATATAACACCGTCCGATCCCTAGTCGGCATAGTTTATGGTTAAGACTACGACGGTATCTGATCGTCTTCGATCCCCTAACTTTCGTTCCTGATTAATGAAAACATCCTTGGCAAATGCTTTCGCAGTAGTTAGTCTTCAATAAATCCAAGAATTTCACCTCTGACAATTGAATACTGATGCCCCCGACTGTCCCTATTAATCATTACGGCGGTCCTAGAAACCAACAAAATAGAACCACACGTCCTATTCTATTATTCCATGCTAATGTATTCGAGCATAGGCCTGCCTGGAGCACTCTAATTTTTTTTCACAGTAAAAGTCCTGTTTCCCCCGCCACACCCAGTGAAGGGCATGGGGTTCCACAGAGGGAAAGGCCCGGCCGGACCAGTACACGCGGTGAGGCGGACCGGCCAGCCAGGCCCAAGGTTCAACTACGAGCTTTTTAACCACAACAACTTTAATATACGCTATTGGAGCTGGAATTACCGCGGCTGCTGGCACCAGACTTGCCCTCCAATTGTTCCTCGTTAAGGGATTTAAATTGTACTCATTCCAATTACAAGACCCAAAAGAGCCCTGTATCAGTATTTATTGTCACTACCTCCCCGAGTCGGGATTGGGTAATTTGCGCGCCTGCTGCCTTCCTTGGATGTAGTAGCCGTTTCTCAGGCTCCTTCTCCGGGGTCGAGCCCTAACCCTCCGTTACCCGTTGCAACCATGTTTGGCCAATACCCAAACATCGAAAGTTGATAGGGAAGAAATTTGAATGAACCATCGCCGGCGCAAGGCCATGCGATTCGAGGAGTTATCATGAATCACCAGTGAGCCCCGGAGGGCATTGGTTTTTAATCTAATAAATACATCCCTTCCGAAGTCGGGATTTTTAGCATGTATTAGCTCTAGAATTACCACGGTTATCCAAGTAGTAAGGTACTATCAAATAAACGATAACTTATATAATGAGCCATTCGCAGTTTCGCTGTATAATTGCTTATACTTAGACATGCATGGCTTAATCTTTGAGACAAGCATATGACTACTGGCAGAATCAACCAGGTAACTATCGTTTGCCGGGGTTGGCCTACCGGCGCATTATTTCAGCGCCGGAGAGAGTTCCAGTTACTGGGTGGCGCCCGAGGGCGCGCCCGCTGAAGCGCTGCTGGCCAGGCCTGCAGCGCCGCGTTGGGCAATCCGCTTTCCCCCTCTCAGTTCCCCAGGGCGTCCTTCCACCACACTGATGCCCCGTAGGGCGGTGCGGCTTGGGGGCCCCAGGAGGAGGACTCAGCGCGCGGCTTCTACCATTGCGGTGTCCGCCACGCGTGGTTGCCTCCTGTCGCTCGGGTTTCAGGCGTGACCAGCGGCCAGCCATCCACAGAGCCCATCCGGCAGCGGTCGGGGCAAGCCCCAGCCGCTGTATTCCAGGCATCCCCAGTACGACGTGCACCCGGAGGAGCCGCTTTCGTGGGGGTCGACCAGCCACTGTGAACCCCCCGGCCGCGAGGCACGGAGCCTGCAAGCTTGTATGAAGGGACACGCAGTGGAGGTCTGCAAGATCAGGTACAGTGGGCGCAGCGCCTGTGAGGGCGCCACTAAGAGGGATGCGCAGTGGCTTTGGCCGTTTCCAGCCGCCGCCGCTTTGCCCCCCTCTCACATACCCACCGACGGACTTTTTTGTGGGCCGCACGCCAGACCGGGCTCGCGGGCCACACTTTTCGCGTTCCGCAAAATTCATTTGTATGGGAAAACAAAAAAAAATCGACTCACGGCCACCAAACGGCGAAACCATTTTGCACGCATTTTTTGACATGCGGGCTCATATGACTAAACCGACGACGGCGAGTCGAATGGTGGTCACCACACCTTCGTGCGACGCCTGTGGAAGCCGGGAGAGCTGTTTTTTGCGCGCTCCAGGGTAGACGGTTGGACTTGGTCGTTTTCGGGCGCGCGCCGGATTTTCCAGCTACCCTGGAGCTCAGTCCACTTCTTCTGGGGCCAGGCCCACCTACCCTGTACCTCAGACCCGCCTACCCTACACCTCCTCCTCCAACTTCAAACGGCCACCACGGCTCGGGGAGAGGCGTCAGCGAGGCGTGCCCTGTACCGTTATGATCGTCTCGTCGAGACGCGTCGATTGGTGGCCCCCCAATTGGCGGTTGGGG
>NC_070533.1:4172500-4175000 GCF_025433545.1 Fusarium keratoplasticum
CGCCTCGCCGATCCCCAACGCCAGGCCCGGGGGCCTGAGGGTTGTAATGACGCTCGAACAGGCATGCCCGCCAGAATACTGGCGGGCGCAATGTGCGTTCAAAGATTCGATGATTCACTGAATTCTGCAATTCACATTACTTATCGCATTTCGCTGCGTTCTTCATCGATGCCAGAGCCAAGAGATCCGTTGTTGAAAGTTTTAATTTATTTGCTTGTTTTACTCAGAAGAAACATAATAGAAACAGAGTTAGGGGGTCCTCTGGCGGGGGCGGCCCGTGTTACGGGGCCGTCTGTTCCCGCCGAAGCAACGTTTTAGGTATGTTCACAGGGTTGATGAGTTGTATAACTCGGTAATGATCCCTCCGCTGGTTCACCAACGGAGACCTTGTTACGACTTTTACTTCCTCTAAATGACCGAGTTTGGAGAGCTTTCCGGCCCTGAGTGGTAGTTGCCCACCTCTCTGGGCCAGTCCGGACGCCTCACTGAGCCATTCAATCGGTAGTAGCGACGGGCGGTGTGTACAAAGGGCAGGGACGTAATCAACGCAAGCTGATGACTTGCGCTTACTAGGGATTCCTCGTTGAAGAGCAATAATTGCAATGCTCTATCCCCCAGCACGACGGAGTTTAACAAGATTACCCGGGCCTTTCGGCCAAGGAAGTACTCGCTGGCTCCGTCAGTGTAGCGCGCGTGCGGCCCAGAACATCTAAGGGCATCACAGACCTGTTATTGCCTCAAACTTCCATCGGCTTGAGCCGATAGTCCCTCTAAGAAGCCAGCGTACTGCCAAAGCAATACGGGCTATTTAGCAGGTTAAGGTCTCGTTCGTTATCGCAATTAAGCAGACAAATCACTCCACCAACTAAGAACGGCCATGCACCACCACCCACAAAATCAAGAAAGAGCTCTCAATCTGTCAATCCTCATTGTGTCTGGACCTGGTGAGTTTCCCCGTGTTGAGTCAAATTAAGCCGCAGGCTCCACCCCCTGGTGGTGCCCTTCCGTCAATTTCTTTAAGTTTCAGCCTTGCGACCATACTCCCCCCTGGAGCCCAAGCACTTTGATTTCTCGTAAGGTGCCGAACGGGTCAAAATATAACACCGTCCGATCCCTAGTCGGCATAGTTTATGGTTAAGACTACGACGGTATCTGATCGTCTTCGATCCCCCTAACTTTCGTTCCTGATTAATGAAAACATCCTTGGCAAATGCTTTCGCAGTAGTTAGTCTTCAATAAATCCAAGAATTTCACCTCTGACAATTGAATACTGATGCCCCCCGACTGTCCCTATTAATCATTACGGCGGTCCTAGAAACCAACAAAATAGAACCACACGTCCTATTCTATTATTCCATGCTAATGTATTCGAGCATAGGCCTGCCTGGAGCACTCTAATTTTTTTCACAGTAAAAGTCCTGTTTCCCCCGCCACACCCAGTGAAGGGCATGGGGTTCCACAGAGGGAAAGGCCCGGCCGGACCAGTACACGCGGTGAGGCGGACCGGCCAGCCAGGCCCAAGGTTCAACTACGAGCTTTTTTAACCACAACAACTTTTAATATACGCTATTGGAGCTGGAATTACCGCGGCTGCTGGCACCAGACTTGCCCTCCAATTGTTCCTCGTTAAGGGATTTAAATTGTACTCATTCCAATTACAAGACCCAAAAGAGCCCTGTATCAGTATTTATTGTCACTACCTCCCCGAGTCGGGATTGGGTAATTTGCGCGCCTGCTGCTGCCTTCCTTGGATGTAGTAGCCGTTTCTCAGGCTCCTTCTCCGGGGTCGAGCCCTAACCCTCCGTTACCCGTTGCAACCATGTTTGGCCAATACCCAAACATCGAAAGTTGATAGGGAAGAAATTTGAATGAACCATCGCCGGCGCAAGGCCATGCGATTCGAGGAGTTATCATGAATCACCAGTGAGCCCCGGAGGGCATTGGTTTTTAATCTAATAAATACATCCCTTCCGAAGTCGGGATTTTTAGCATGTATTAGCTCTAGAATTACCACGGTTATCCAAGTAGTAAGGTACTATCAAATAAACGATAACTTATATAATGAGCCATTCGCAGTTTCGCTGTATAATTGCTTATACTTAGACATGCATGGCTTAATCTTTGAGACAAGCATATGACTACTGGCAGAATCAACCAGGTAACTATCGTTTGCCGGGGTTAGCCTACCGGCGCATTATTTCAGCGCCGGAGAGAGTTCCGTTACTGGGTGGCGCCCGAGGGCGCGCCCGCTGAAGCGCTGCTGGCCAGGCCTGCAGCGCCGCGTTGGGCAATCCGCTTTCCCCCTCTCAGTTCCCCAGGGCGTCCTTCCACCACACTGATGCCCCGTAGGGCGGTGCGGCTTGGGGGCCCCAGGAGGAGGACTCAGCGCGCGGCTTCTACCATTGCGGTGTCCGCCACGCGTGGTTGCCTCCTGTCGCTCGGGTTTCAGGCGTGACCAGCGGCCAGCCATCCACAGAGCCCATCCGGCAGCGGTCGGGGC
>NC_070533.1:4180000-4182500 GCF_025433545.1 Fusarium keratoplasticum
GCCAGCATCCTTGCGAATGCGCGAACCTCAGTCCGCCACAGGGTATTACGCAACGGGCTATAACACTCCCCGGAGAGAGCCACATTCCCGAAGCCTTTGTCCCCCCAGGGCGAACTGATGCTGGCCTGGGCCGGAAGAGTGCACCGGGGAGAACCCCGGATGATCAACCAAGCCCAAGTCTGGTCACAAGCGCTTCCCTTTCAACAATTTCACGTACTGTTTAACTCTCTTTTCAAAGTTCTTTTCATCTTTCGATCACTCTACTTGTGCGCTATCGGTCTCTGGCCGGTATTTAGCTTTAGAAGACATATACCTCCCATTTAGAGCAGCATTCCCAAACTACTCGACTCGTCGAAGGAGCTTTACAGAGGATCGGTGTCCAACCAGACGGGGCTCTCACCCTCTATGGCGTCCCGTTCCAGGGAACTCGGAAGGCACCTCACCAAAAGCATCCTCTACAAATTACAACTCGGGCCCGAGAGCCAGATTTCAAATTTGAGCTGTTGCCGCTTCACTCGCCGTTACTGGGGCAATCCCTGTTGGTTTCTTTTCCTCCGCTTATTGATATGCTTAAGTTCAGCGGGTATTCCTACCTGATTCGAGGTCAACATTCAGAAGTTGGGTGTTTTACGGCATGGCCGCGCCGCTCTCCAGTTGCGAGGTGTTAGCTACTACGCAATGGAAGCTGCGGCGGGACCGCCACTGTATTTGGGGGACGGCGTGTGCCCGCAGGGGGCGCCTCGCCGATCCCCAACGCCAGGCCCGGGGGCCTGAGGGTTGTAATGACGCTCGAACAGGCATGCCCGCCAGAATACTGGCGGGCGCAATGTGCGTTCAAAGATTCGATGATTCACTGAATTCTGCAATTCACATTACTTATCGCATTTCGCTGCGTTCTTCATCGATGCCAGAGCCAAGAGATCCGTTGTTGAAAGTTTTAATTTATTTGCTTGTTTTACTCAGAAGAAACATAATAGAAACAGAGTTAGGGGGTCCTCTGGCGGGGGCGGCCCGTGTTACGGGGCCGTCTGTTCCCGCCGAAGCAACGTTTTAGGTATGTTCACAGGGTTGATGAGTTGTATAACTCGGTAATGATCCCTCCGCTGGTTCACCAACGGAGACCTTGTTACGACTTTTACTTCCTCTAAATGACCGAGTTTGGAGAGCTTTCCGGCCCTGAGTGGTAGTTGCCCACCTCTCTGGGCCAGTCCGGACGCCTCACTGAGCCATTCAATCGGTAGTAGCGACGGGCGGTGTGTACAAAGGGCAGGGACGTAATCAACGCAAGCTGATGACTTGCGCTTACTAGGGGATTCCTCGTTGAAGAGCAATAATTGCAATGCTCTATCCCCAGCACGACGGAGTTTAACAAGATTACCCGGGCCTTTCGGCCAAGGAAGTACTCGCTGGCTCCGTCAGTGTAGCGCGCGTGCGGCCCAGAACATCTAAGGGCATCACAGACCTGTTATTGCCTCAAACTTCCATCGGCTTGAGCCGATAGTCCCTCTAAGAAGCCAGCGTACTGCCAAAAGCAATACGGGCTATTTAGCAGGTTAAGGTCTCGTTCGTTATCGCAATTAAGCAGACAAATCACTCCACCAACTAAGAACGGCCATGCACCACCACCCACAAAATCAAGAAAAAGAGCTCTCAATCTGTCAATCCTCATTGTGTCTGGACCTGGTGAGTTTCCCCGTGTTGAGTCAAATTAAGCCGCAGGCTCCACCCCCTGGTGGTGCCCTTCCGTCAATTTCTTTTAAGTTTCAGCCTTGCGACCATACTCCCCCCCTGGAGCCCAAGCACTTTGATTTCTCGTAAGGTGCCGAACGGGTCAAAATATAACACCGTCCGATCCCTAGTCGGCATAGTTTATGGTTAAGACTACGACGGTATCTGATCGTCTTCGATCCCCCTAACTTTCGTTCCTGATTAATGAAAACATCCTTGGCAAATGCTTTCGCAGTAGTTAGTCTTCAATAAATCCAAGAATTTCACCTCTGACAATTGAATACTGATGCCCCCCGACTGTCCCTATTAATCATTACGGCGGTCCTAGAAACCAACAAAATAGAACCACACGTCCTATTCTATTATTCCATGCTAATGTATTCGAGCATAGGCCTGCCTGGAGCACTCTAATTTTTTCACAGTAAAAGTCCTGTTTCCCCCGCCACACCCAGTGAAGGGCATGGGGTTCCACAGAGGGAAAGGCCCGGCCGGACCAGTACACGCGGTGAGGCGGACCGGCCAGCCAGGCCCAAGGTTCAACTACGAGCTTTTTAACCACAACAACTTTAATATACGCTATTGGAGCTGGAATTACCGCGGCTGCTGGCACCAGACTTGCCCTCCAATTGTTCCTCGTTAAGGGATTTAAATTGTACTCATTCCAATTACAAGACCCAAAAGAGCCCTGTATCAGTATTTATTGTCACTACCTCCCCGAGTCGGGATTGGGTAATTTGCGCGCCTGCTGCCTTCCTTGGATGTAGTAGCCGTT
>NC_070533.1:4190000-4192500 GCF_025433545.1 Fusarium keratoplasticum
CAGCCTTGCGACCATACTCCCCCTGGAGCCCAAGCACTTTGATTTCTCGTAAGGTGCCGAACGGGTCAAAATATAACACCGTCCGATCCCTAGTCGGCATAGTTTATGGTTAAGACTACGACGGTATCTGATCGTCTTCGATCCCCCTAACTTTCGTTCCTGATTAATGAAAACATCCTTGGCAAATGCTTTCGCAGTAGTTAGTCTTCAATAAATCCAAGAATTTCACCTCTGACAATTGAATACTGATGCCCCCGACTGTCCCTATTAATCATTACGGCGGTCCTAGAAACCAACAAAATAGAACCACACGTCCTATTCTATTATTCCATGCTAATGTATTCGAGCATAGGCCTGCCTGGAGCACTCTAATTTTTTCACAGTAAAAGTCCTGTTTCCCCGCCACACCCAGTGAAGGGCATGGGGTTCCACAGAGGGAAAGGCCCGGCCGGACCAGTACACGCGGTGAGGCGGACCGGCCAGCCAGGCCCAAGGTTCAACTACGAGCTTTTTAACCACAACAACTTTAATATACGCTATTGGAGCTGGAATTACCGCGGCTGCTGGCACCAGACTTGCCCTCCAATTGTTCCTCGTTAAGGGATTTAAATTGTACTCATTCCAATTACAAGACCCAAAAGAGCCCTGTATCAGTATTTATTGTCACTACCTCCCCGAGTCGGGATTGGGTAATTTGCGCGCCTGCTGCCTTCCTTGGATGTAGTAGCCGTTTCTCAGGCTCCTTCTCCGGGGTCGAGCCCCTAACCCTCCGTTACCCGTTGCAACCATGTTTGGCCAATACCCAAACATCGAAAGTTGATAGGGAAGAAATTTGAATGAACCATCGCCGGCGCAAGGCCATGCGATTCGAGGAGTTATCATGAATCACCAGTGAGCCCCGGAGGGCATTGGTTTTTTAATCTAATAAATACATCCCTTCCGAAGTCGGGATTTTTAGCATGTATTAGCTCTAGAATTACCACGGTTATCCAAGTAGTAAGGTACTATCAAATAAACGATAACTTATATAATGAGCCATTCGCAGTTTCGCTGTATAATTGCTTATACTTAGACATGCATGGCTTAATCTTTGAGACAAGCATATGACTACTGGCAGAATCAACCAGGTAACTATCGTTTGCCGGGGTTGGCCTACCGGCGCATTATTTCAGCGCCGGAGAGAGTTCCAAGTTACTGGGTGGCGCCCGAGGGCGCGCCCCGCTGAAGCGCTGCTGGCCAGGCCTGCAGCGCCGCGTTGGGCAATCCGCTTTCCCCCTCTCAGTTCCCCAGGGCGTCCTTCCACCACACTGATGCCCCGTAGGGTGGTGCGGCTTAGGGGCCCCAGGAGGAGGACTCAGCGCGCGGCTTCTACCATTGCGGTGTCCGCCACGCGTGGTTGCCTCCTGTCGCTCGGGTTTCAGGCGTGACCAGCGGCCAGCCATCCACAGAGCCCATCCGGCAGCGGTCGGGGCAAGCCCCAGCCGCTGTATTCCAGGCATCCCCAGTACGACGTGCACCCGGAGGAGCCGCTTTCGTGGGGGTCGACCAGCCACTGTGAACCCCCCGGCCGCGAGGCACGGAGCCTGCAAGCTTGTATGAAGGGACACGCAGTGGAGGTCTGCAAGATCAGGTACAGTGGGCGCAGCGCCTGTGAGGGCGCCACTAAGAGGGATGCGCAGTGGCTTTGGCCGTTTCCAGCCGCCGCCGCTTTGCCCCCTCTCACATACCCACCGACGGACTTTTTGTGGGCCGCACGCCAGACCGGGCTCGCGGGCCACTTTTCGCGTTCCGCAAAATTCATTTGTATGGGAAAACAAAAAAATCGACTCACGGCCACCAAACGGCGAAACCATTTTGCACGCATTTTTGACATGCGGGCTCATATGACTAAACCGACGACGGCGAGTCGAATGGTGGTCACCACACCTTCGTGCGACGCCTGTGGAAGCCGGGAGAGCTGTTTTTGTGCGCGCTCCAGGGTAGACGGTTGGACTTGGTCGTTTTCGGGCGCGCGCCGGATTTTCCAGCTACCCTGGAGCTCAGTCCACTTCTTCTGGGGCCAGGCCCACCTACCCTGTACCTCAGACCCGCCTACCCTACACCTCCTCCAACTTCAAACGGCCACCACGGCTCGGGGAGAGGCGTCAGCGAGGCGTGCCCTGTACCGTTATGATCGTCTCGTCGAGACGCGTCGATTGGTGGCCCCCAATTGGCGGTTGGGGCCACGGCTGGCGAGATGCACGTGTCGGATCGACTTTTTCAGAAATTCAACTGACGATTACCTGAGTTGTCAGCCAACTCTGTGAGGAAGAGGATTTTCCGGATTTTCTCACCTACCCTGGAGCAAAATCGACTTACCCTGTACCAAAATCCACCTACCCTATACCAGAATTTCTTTTTCACCAAGCCAGACCCAGCTACCCTGGTCCAAATCGACTTACCCTGGAGCAAAATCCAGCTACCCTGTACCAGAAAGTTTTTTTTCACCAAGTTCAACCGC
>NC_070533.1:4197500-4200000 GCF_025433545.1 Fusarium keratoplasticum
CGAAGCAACGTTTTAGGTATGTTCACAGGGTTGATGAGTTGTATAACTCGGTAATGATCCCTCCGCTGGTTCACCAACGGAGACCTTGTTACGACTTTTACTTCCTCTAAATGACCGAGTTTGGAGAGCTTTCCGGCCCTGAGTGGTAGTTGCCCACCTCTCTGGGCCAGTCCGGACGCCTCACTGAGCCATTCAATCGGTAGTAGCGACGGGCGGTGTGTACAAAGGGCAGGGACGTAATCAACGCAAGCTGATGACTTGCGCTTACTAGGGATTCCTCGTTGAAGAGCAATAATTGCAATGCTCTATCCCCCAGCACGACGGAGTTTAACAAGATTACCCGGGCCTTTCGGCCAAGGAAGTACTCGCTGGCTCCGTCAGTGTAGCGCGCGTGCGGCCCAGAACATCTAAGGGCATCACAGACCTGTTATTGCCTCAAACTTCCATCGGCGAGCCGATAGTCCCTCTAAGAAGCCAGCGTACTGCCAAAAGCAATACGGGCTATTTAGCAGGTTAAGGTCTCGTTCGTTATCGCAATTAAGCAGACAAATCACTCCACCAACTAAGAACGGCCATGCACCACCACCCACAAAATCAAGAAAGAGCTCTCAATCTGTCAATCCTCATTGTGTCTGGACCTGGTGAGTTTCCCCGTGTTGAGTCAAATTAAGCCGCAGGCTCCACCCCTGTGGTGCCCTTCCGTCAATTTCTTTAAGTTTCAGCCTTGCGACCATACTCCCCCTGGAGCCCAAGCACTTTGATTTCTCGTAAGGTGCCGAACGGGTCAAAATATAACACCGTCCGATCCCTAGTCGGCATAGTTTATGGTTAAGACTACGACGGTATCTGATCGTCTTCGATCCCCTAACTTTCGTTCCTGATTAATGAAAACATCCTTGGCAAATGCTTTCGCAGTAGTTAGTCTTCAATAAATCCAAGAATTTCACCTCTGACAATTGAATACTGATGCCCCCGACTGTCCCTATTAATCATTACGGCGGTCCTAGAAACCAACAAAATAGAACCACACGTCCTATTCTATTATTCCATGCTAATGTATTCGAGCATAGGCCTGCCTGGAGCACTCTAATTTTTTCACAGTAAAAGTCCTGTTTCCCCGCCACACCCAGTGAAGGGCATGGGGTTCCACAGAGGGAAAGGCCCGGCCGGACCAGTACACGCGGTGAGGCGGACCGGCCAGCCAGGCCCAAGGTTCAACTACGAGCTTTTTAACCACAACAACTTTAATATACGCTATTGGAGCTGGAATTACCGCGGCTGCTGGCACCAGACTTGCCCTCCAATTGTTCCTCGTTAAGGGATTTAAATTGTACTCATTCCAATTACAAGACCCAAAAGAGCCCTGTATCAGTATTTATTGTCACTACCTCCCCGAGTCGGGATTGGGTAATTTGCGCGCCTGCTGCCTTCCTTGGATGTAGTAGCCGTTTCTCAGGCTCCTTCTCCGGGGTCGAGCCCTAACCCTCCGTTACCCGTTGCAACCATGTTTGGCCAATACCCAAACATCGAAAGTTGATAGGGAAGAAATTTGAATGAACCATCGCCGGCGCAAGGCCATGCGATTCGAGGAGTTATCATGAATCACCAGTGAGCCCCGGAGGGCATTGGTTTTTAATCTAATAAATACATCCCTTCCGAAGTCGGGATTTTTAGCATGTATTAGCTCTAGAATTACCACGGTTATCCAAGTAGTAAGGTACTATCAAATAAACGATAACTTATATAATGAGCCATTCGCAGTTTCGCTGTATAATTGCTTATACTTAGACATGCATGGCTTAATCTTTGAGACAAGCATATGACTACTGGCAGAATCAACCAGGTAACTATCGTTTGCCGGGGTTGGCCTACCGGCGCATTATTTCAGCGCCGGAGAGAGTTCAAGTTACTGGGTGGCGCCCGAGGGCGCGCCCGCTGCTGAAGCGCTGCTGGCCAGGCCTGCAGCGCCGCGTTGGGCAATCCGCTTTCCCCTCTCAGTTCCCCAGGGCGTCCTTCCACCACACTGATGCCCCCGTAGGGCGGTGGTGCGGCTTAGGGGGCCCCAGGAGGAGGAGGACTCAGCGCGCGGCTTCTACCATTGCGGTGTCCGCCACGCGTGGTTGCCTCCTGTCGCTCGGGTTTCAGGCGTGACCAGCGGCCAGCCATCCACAGAGCCCATCCGGCAGCGGTCGGGGCAAGCCCCAGCCGCTGTATTCCAGGCATCCCCAGTACGACGTGCACCCGGAGGAGCCGCTTTCGTGGGGGTCGACCAGCCACTGTGAACCCCCCCCGCGAGGCACGGAGCCTGCAAGCTTGTATGAAGGGACACGCAGTGGAGGTCTGCAAGATCAGGTACAGTGGGCGCAGCGCCTGTGAGGGCGCCACTAAGAGGGATGCGCAGTGGCTTTGGCCGTTTCCAGCCGCCGCCGCTTTGCCCCCCTCTCACATACCCACCGACGGACTTTTTTGTGGGCCGCACGCCAGACCGGGCTCGCGGGCC
>NC_070533.1:4205000-4207500 GCF_025433545.1 Fusarium keratoplasticum
ATTTAGAGCAGCATTCCCAAACTACTCGACTCGTCGAAGGAGCTTTACAGAGGATCGGTGTCCAACCAGACGGGGCTCTCACCCTCTATGGCGTCCCGTTCCAGGGGAACTCGGAAGGCACCTCACCAAAAGCATCCTCTACAAATTACAACTCGGGCCCGAGAGCCAGATTTCAAATTTGAGCTGTTGCCGCTTCACTCGCCGTTACTGGGGCAATCCCTGTTGGTTTCTTTTCCTCCGCTTATTGATATGCTTAAGTTCAGCGGGTATTCCTACCTGATTCGAGGTCAACATTCAGAAGTTGGGTGTTTTTTACGGCATGGCAGCCGCCCGCTCTCCAGTTGCGAGGTGTTAGCTACTACGCAATGGAAGCTGCGGCGGGACCACCACTGTATTTGGGGGACGGCGTGTTGCCCGCAGAGCGCCTCGCCGATCCCCAACGCCAGCCCGGGGCTGAGGGTTGTAATGACGCTCGAACAGGCATGCCCGCCAGAATACTGGCGGGCGCAATGTGCGTTCAAAGATTCGATGATTCACTGAATTCTGCAATTCACATTACTTATCGCATTTCGCTGCGTTCTTCATCGATGCCAGAGCCAAGAGATCCGTTGTTGAAAGTTTTAATTTATTTGCTTGTTTTTTTACTCAGAAGAAACATAATAGAAACAGAGTTAGGGGGTCCTCTGGCGGGGGGCGGCCCGTGTTACGGGGCCTGTTACAGGGTTGATGAGTTGTATAACTCGGTAATGATCCCTCCGCTGGTTCACCAACGGAGACCTTGTTACGACTTTTTACTTCCTCTAAATGACCGAGTTTGGAGAGCTTTCCGGCCCTGAGTGGTAGTTGCCCACCTCTCTGGGCCAGTCCGGACGCCTCACTGAGCCATTCAATCGGTAGTAGCGACGGGCGGTGTGTACAAAGGGCAGGGACGTAATCAACGCAAGCTGATGACTTGCGCTTACTAGGGATTCCTCGTTGAAGAGCAATAATTGCAATGCTCTATCCCCAGCACGACGGAGTTTAACAAGATTACCCGGGCCTTTCGGCCAAGGAAGTACTCGCTGGCTCCGTCAGTGTAGCGCGCGTGCGGCCCAGAACATCTAAGGGCATCACAGACCTGTTATTGCCTCAAACTTCCATCGGCGAGCCGATAGTCCCTCTAAGAAGCCAGCGTACTGCCAAAAGCAATACGGGCTATTTAGCAGGTTAAGGTCTCGTTCGTTATCGCAATTAAGCAGACAAATCACTCCACCAACTAAGAACGGCCATGCACCACCACCACCCACAAAATCAAGAAAAAGCTCTCAATCTGTCAATCCTCATTGTGTCTGGACCTGGTGAGTTTCCCCGTGTTGAGTCAAATTAAGCCGCAGGCTCCACCCCTGGTGGTGCCCTTCCGTCAATTTCTTTAAGTTTCAGCCTTGCGACCATACTCCCCCTGGAGCCCAAGCACTTTGATTTCTCGTAAGGTGCCGAACGGGTCAAAATATAACACCGTCCGATCCCTAGTCGGCATAGTTTATGGTTAAGACTACGACGGTATCTGATCGTCTTCGATCCCCTAACTTTCGTTCCTGATTAATGAAAACATCCTTGGCAAATGCTTTCGCAGTAGTTAGTCTTCAATAAATCCAAAATTTCACCTCTGACAATTGAATACTGATGCCCCCGACTGTCCCTATTAATCATTACGGCGGTCCTAGAAACCAACAAAATAGAACCACACGTCCTATTCTATTATTCCATGCTAATGTATTCGAGCATAGGCCTGCCTGGAGCACTCTAATTTTTTCACAGTAAAGTCCTGTTTCCCCCGCCACACCCAGTGAAGGGCATGGGGTTCCACAGAGGGAAAGGCCCGGCCGGACCAGTACACGCGGTGAGGCGGACCGGCCAGCCAGGCCCAAGGTTCAACTACGAGCTTTTTAACCACAACAACTTTAATATACGCTATTGGAGCTGGAATTACCGCGGCTGCTGGCACCAGACTTGCCCTCCAATTGTTCCTCGTTAAAGGGATTTAAATTGTACTCATTCCAATTACAAGACCCAAAAGAGCCCTGTATCAGTATTTATTGTCACTACCTCCCCGAGTCGGGATTGGGTAATTTGCGCGCCTGCTGCCTTCCTTGGATGTAGTAGCCGTTTCTCAGGCTCCTTCTCCGGGGTCGAGCCCTAACCCTCCGTTACCCGTTGCAACCATGTTTGGCCAATACCCAAACATCGAAAGTTGATAGGGAAGAAATTTGAATGAACCATCGCCGGCGCAAGGCCATGCGATTCGAGGAGTTATCATGAATCACCAGTGAGCCCCGGAGGGCATTGGTTTTTAATCTAATAAATACATCCCTTCCGAAGTCGGGATTTTTAGCATGTATTAGCTCTAGAATTACCACGGTTATCAAGTAGTAAGGTACTATCAAATAAACGATAACTTATATAATGAGCCATTCGCAGTTTCGCTGTATAATTGCTTATACTTAGACATGCATGGCTTAAT